>NC_057795.1:80200293-80209482 GCF_018294505.1 Triticum aestivum | reverse complement strand
AAATTGGCGGGCCCAAAATTCGATTCAGTCGACTGAAGTGTAGCTAAATCGGAGCAACATCATAAGCAAGAGGAAGAGCGAGAGCAGCAGCGCGAGCAAGAGCAATAGCAAGAGCAGACCAGGCAGGGGACCGAGACCAAGAGCAGAGCAGCAGCAGGAGCGAGAGCTAAAGCAGCAGCTGCTCCTACTGATGTGAACGTCGCCATCGAGGGAGCGACGCCGTGGAGGAAGTGGTCGGCGACATCGCCGTGGATGGAGCCGCACCGTGTCGACTCGGGACCGAGTGTCGGCAGCACCGTGAGATCAAATCAAGAAGAAAATTCAGCGATTAGTGTACAACCTCTTTGGTGGCACCGATTAGGCCACAACTTCATTCGAGGAAATGGTGATAATGATGCTCTTCCGGTGGTGCAGGTGAAGACACTGGTGTGGGAATGGAGGTGGCACGAAAGATGAGGGGAACATCGGGGCAGCTCCTTGGAGGTGGAGGACGGGGTGACTGAACCGGCGGGACGACGAGATCGACGACGGATCCTCATCCGGTATGGTGGATGAGGGACATCGAGGTGTTGATGTGGACGACGTCATCGGTGAAGAGGCTCCGGCTGGGTGGCGGACGGAGCAGGGTGTGGGGCTTCGTCGCGTGTTTTCACGGCCTCGGTGTACGAATGGGTGGGCGGATGGGATGGCAGCGGGGATCCATGGCTTAGGGACACGCTTGTCCGAAATGTGGGGTAAGTTACGACAGTACCCCCACCGATTTGAGGTGGTTCTTTCGGTTCAGGGGTACCACGGGCATTTCACGTGTCGGGATTTCACAGGAGGTGGGAGTTTTCGCGCGCGTTGTAATTTTGGAATAGCAAGGCGCGGGTTGAGATGGAGCGAGTTGTCGGAGCACAATGAGACAAAGATATATCTTAAATATTTTGGGCTAACAAGGCGCGGGTTGAAGAGGCGGGAGTTTTGCAGCACGATAGACAGAGACGCTAGCTTGAATTTTTGGCATAACAAGGCGCAGCTTGAAATTTTGGAAGAACAAGCTTAACGTGTACCCAAAAAACACAATTTGCACCTCAACACGCACAACACACACACAAACACCATTTAGACTAGAGTAAGGTACACGTGCATTGCACGCATGAGATTTGGCAACCAAATTATGAATAAATACCACATTATAGCATGTAAGCTTTGAGTCATGTAGATGTTCGTTTAATTCTTATAGTTCATTTCATTCAAAGTCATCTAGTTTTTATAAGAAAGCTAATCTATTTTACGATTCATGGAATTGTGCATTGTAAGACATAAAGTAAAAACAAATAATGGCAAATCATGTAGAAAAACATTTGGGCAATTCTGATACGGGAGATTCTAGAACAAAGAAGAAGTGCTTGTGTTTTGATGTTTGTGCATTATGATTAAGTTCAACCATGGAGTCTTCTAGAATATACATGTGGCAAAATCTGGTGGAATCTAGATAATATCCAACTGCCAATAGTGCTCAAATTTGCCATCTTTGGACCATCGGATTCGCCTCACCCAACGATCATCTTTCAAACTTAAAGTTACCCGCACACAATATAAAAAATATAATATATAATATATATAGGGGTATAGATATAGATATGTGATGCGAAAGCCACCCATCATCTCCAACTAGAATAGTGTGTGCATGCACGGATGCGACGTGGCCAAATGATGCCTGCCATCGATATCTCAAATTCAAATCAGTCTGACCTTGTTCAATGTGTATACATTACAACATGCTCATTTCCAAACCACATGGCACAGATCTCCGTTATATTCATGCATGCATGGGTTTCAAACATCAAGATCTCTTATTCAAATATTTGAATTCAACTTTACATTGATTATGACCTCACCTAGTCTTTTACACCCACATAGTGGTCTTCTCTTTATAATTGTACCACTAGCTTTCTCTCGTACATGCATGCACACACACTACCAGTCGGCATTATCCATCGCACACATGCAATCCTTTTCTTCAGGTCGGTCTCCCATGAAGGCACACACCCGCACATATCCCCCTCTCCATCATATCGGGAATTCTTTATCTCTCAAGTGTGCATGCGCAACGATTGATGTTCTTCTATGTATGTGTGTATATAGCTAGGTCTTTCATAGTTTTCCACACAAACGGATCAATCGATATATCCAGTGAGGTCTCACCCTCTTTCCCATGTCCACATCGATCAATCTATACCTCTCTATATAGGATTAACATATATAGCTAATACACCCACATTAATTATATATCCAAGTTCCCCTCTCATCATCCATTCCTTCCGCTTCATCTCTCAGACGCGCGCACAATGGCGAAGACAGGGGCAGCAAGGGCCCTGCCCTCCCCCTAACATCACTATATATCGAGGCTAATATGAATGTGATCATTAGACAATTGCTGCTACAAATGGTTTATGTTCATGAATTGACCCTCCTCGTAAAGGATTAGCAATGCTTGGCCCCTAGCTCATTTATTTTTCATGGCTCCGCCACTGCGCGCAATAGTGCATGTTCTCGCCCCCCTCTCTCTAAATATCGATCTCGCACTTGTGCACTCCTTCATAATCTACCTCCACTCGGCCCCTCGCACCATCTTCTAGCCCCCCACCGGATTTTGACACATGTACAATCTAGCAGACGCCATGGTTGAACTTAAGCATAATGCACAAACCTCAAAACAACAGTGGTTCTCTTTTGTTCTAGAATCTTTCGTATGATAACTGCTCAAACTTTTTTTCTAGTTGAATTGTAATTATTTGTTTTTACTTCATGCTTTACAATGCACAATTCCATGAATCATAAAATAGATTAAGGGCTTCTTTGATTCAAAGCATTCTCAAAGGAATTTCGGAGGATTCTAATCCTTAGGATTTTTTTCTATCTTGGTTGTTTGATTCGTAGGATTGTAAACCATAGGAATTTTTTCCTCTGATTCATTTGCACTAGATTTCATAGGAAACATCTCATCCAGTCAAACCTCTTTGAAAGAATTCTGCATTTTTCTATGCACAATCAAGCACTCGTACAATCCTGTAGGATTCAAGACGACATTCCACTATAATCCCATGTTTTTCCTATTCCCGCCTTTTAGAAATCCTACAAATCCAAGAGGCCCTAGCTTTTTTATAAAAACTAATTGATTTTGAATGAGATGAACTATAAGAATTAAATGAAGGTCTACATCAGGCATATATGACTTAGAGCTTACATGCTATAGTGTGGTATTTATTCATAATTTGGTTGCAAAATCTAATGCGTGCAATGCACGTGTACCTTACTAGTACTTCGAGTATGTGCAAAACACGTAAATTAGAATTCCAATGGCACGGTAAATTCATGAAGCCACGTGGCACATGTGGAGGCATTGTCGCAACCTCCTTGTGTGGATTGATCACAGTGACGTGCTGCTGGTTCCAGAAGAATGTACTCGTCCTCCCAGAACCATATTGTCGGTACATGCATGAAGCGAAGATGTGCACGCACGCCACGCATGCATCCATTCCCTCATACGCACACCCGGGTACACGGGCGGATGCAATTTTGTACCAAGATCCACCCCATGTGATAATTTGACGCGTGTATAGTCGTTCACTTCATTGATGGTCAATTAATACAGCGCATGCAAATTGAGTGGACGTGAGGGCGGAACAAAGACATTACTACTCCACTGCGCGCATGCAAGTAGTTAAATCATCGGTTGCTAGTAGTACTTCCATTGGTCTCCTTTGTATTTTGTGCCAATTTTTGACAGTAACATAATATTTACGCATTTGAGCAGTGTAGTCTACTTGAAATTTATGTTCCACTAAACTCATCGGGCGCCATTTCGGGCCTCGAAACCAGAACCATCAATTAATCTTTACCTTGTTCCCTTCCCAGTCGAAAGCCTGATCACACCTACTAGTACGTACAAAACCTGAACGTGTTCCCACTACGCAGGTATTAGTACTAGTGCTAGTACTTAGGTTATAAAAAGGGGAACTACCTAACCGAAAATTACTCTACCTTTCCTCCTCATAAGTGCTTCTTCTTCGTCCGTCCTTGCCATGGCCGGTGAGCAGAGCTCTAGGTCAAGAACTACTCGTAACAAGGGAGCAGCAACCAAGGCTGCAAAAAAAAAAGAGGGCTCGCCGCCACGCAGAGACCTCAAAAGATCTCTCACGGGCAGGCGATGGCTCCCAGGAGTGCCCTAGCCGCGGAGGCGAACATGCCGAGCCAGTGGCGCTCGAGTCGTTATCCCTCGACGTCATGCCCGATCAGCTCAATAAGCACCTCAATAAGCAGAAGGAGTTCATCCAAGGCTTGGTGGAGCTGCTGAAGGAGAGGCTCGATGATATGCCCGCTGAGCTCAATAAGCAGGGGGAGTTGACCGCCGGCTTGGTGATGCTGCTGAAGAAGAGCATTGCCTCGGAGAAGAAGGTGATCGGCAAAATCCTGCAACTTCAGGAGGACAAGGCGAAGCTCTGCCACGACCTCAACCTATTGAAGGAGAAGAACGCCGGTTGGAAGGAGCTGCATGAGAATAGTAGTTCCTCAATGAAGATGCTGCAGGCCCTCGTCATGGAACAGAAGGAGGAGTTGGTGAAGCTCCACATCGAGCACCCGGCTGCTATCAAGGTACGTAATGCGGCCATAGAACAGATGATGAAGGCTCGCGTCGAGAAATCCCGCATCATGGATAGAATGAAGAAGATGGCGGAGGAGACGCGCAAGGAGATGGAGGTCGTGAAGGCGATGAAGAAGCAGTTATGACTCCGCAGTGAATTAGATCATTTGGGGTGATAATCCTCCTTCTTCTTTTGCTCATGTGTTTCATCTTTTGCTTCAGGTGTTTCGCCGCACGTGTCACATTCTCCGCGAGGCATGAATAGAACAATGCTTTTTTTGAGGGAATGAATAGAACAATGCTAACAATGAGATGACTAGCAAATTAGATCATTTTTTATCACCAAATGGCACTTGGCAGCCGTGTTTCGTGCTCCTCCATCGTAGTACTACTCCAGTGGAAAACTTGAGTATACCGCACGGTTCTTTGCTCCTCCTCAGGTCGTCGGCGCATTTATACGAGCAGTCAAATCACAAGGCCCTGCCTTCCAGCAGTAATGAGCCGTCAAATCACAAAGGTCCTCGCCTCTCGTGAAACCGACCAAGCTAGACTGCCCCGCCCTCTAGCCTTTTAAAAAATGTATACTTTTGTACAGTACTAGTATCGATGGATTGCACCGTGGAGCAAAACTTGAAATTAAAAAAAAGGTGGTACATATATAGAGCGCTCGTTGCCAAATTATGCATATAGTACTATTAAAAAGGCTAGTCACAATAATGGTGTCCAGCACAACCCACCCCTCAAATAAAACTAAGCATCCTGTAATTCTTTGACAAAACTAAGCACCCTGAAATTTTTTGACAACTAAACTGCTGGCTATATGATGTTGGCCACATATATTGTACGTATATAATGTGAAGAAACGAGTGGTAGCATTATACCAACTAAAAGATGAAATGTAAGAAATACTAGTATGTACGTACTGAAGAGTTAAAGTAATGAGAAGAAACATAACATAGTTCTGCTGGGGGCTCAGCATAACACACCCCTCAAATTAAACTAAGCACACCTGAAATTAAACTTTGCAACTATTCCGGTAGACACTGCATGAGAACCACCATAAGCAACGACATTGCCACCTTAATCGGAGTCCTCGTCCACGTCCTCAACTTCGTCCATGTCCCTCTTCCTCTTGGCCGATACTTCTTTGCTTGAAGCGCACACTTGGCTCTTGCTCTTCATCCAACTCTTGTAGATATTGAAACAAAGGTAGCCATCCATTGCAGCGTAGTGGATGTGGTCTATATCTAGTACATTCTGCTGCCATGCATAACAATGAAACGTGTATGGAGGTTTCCCCATTTTACCGTATGAAGGATGAACCATGGCTCCTGCCAGGGTCAGCATTGAAGGCTGCCCACCGGAGGGGAGTAGCCGATTCTTCTAGAGGTCGAAGGGGTTGCCTACAACGAGACCTATCCGACCCAGGACTT
Organism: Triticum aestivum; assembly: GCF_018294505.1. Taxonomy (NCBI): domain Eukaryota; kingdom Viridiplantae; phylum Streptophyta; class Magnoliopsida; order Poales; family Poaceae; genus Triticum; species Triticum aestivum. The sequence continues at coordinate 80,203,419 of NC_057795.1, read as the reverse complement.
CTTTGTCGTTTGTAAAGTCTATAGTAAGGAATTTGACTAGCTTACTCTCGAGGAAGTTCTTAAAATCCACGCATTCAACATCGGCATGGCATATGTGGTAGACTAAGCATAAGTCATGCACGCAAACCTGGATCACGGCGGGCTTCTTCCTCTCTTCCTCCTTTAGATCCTTCTCTCGTCTCGGGACTGTGGTGTACTCAACATCTAGCCCAGCGACCCACTCATCATCTGAGTTTTCGAACATGCGTCTGAAGCGAGAAAGGCATCCTTTCACCGTCGCGGAAGAACGGGTGTAGATGACGTCGAACTCATCATCGGTGATGGTTCTAACCTTGTACTCACCGCCGATCATGGAGATTTGGGACGCCATGGATTTTGGAGGAGGCTTAGGATTAGTGGAACTGCCGTAATGTGAAAGAACGGGACGACTAGGAGCGAACCGCCGTAATATTAAAGGATGTGCGGGGACGAGTAGGAGCGAAATGCCAGCGTGCGAACGGTGGGGTAGTGGATTTCCATTCTCCCATGATACGGGCTTTCGAGAGCCCTTGGATCTGAGATCGAATGGTTGCATGGCGTGATTCTAGACCTATGGGTGAATATCCTATCCTGGAGGGTTATTCTGCAAATTTTCAGCAACTTAGCATGCGACCGTTTGATCTCAGATCCAAGGGCTGCCAGCAGCCCGTATCATGGTCGCGCCTACCACAACTGTCGCGTCGCTTGCGCGGTCGCGCCCTTGGAGATTTAACACGGTGTGTTAGGCTATCTGATGTTGGCATGTCATCACTTAGTCACTCATACTACAACAAGGTTAGCTATAAGGTTGGCTATAAGTGTATTTATTTTTTTACTTCTCTCTATCTCTTTCATCGTACTCCCTCCGTCCCATAATATAAGAACGTTTTTGACACTAGTGTAGTGCCAAAAACGTTCTTATATTATGGGACAGAGGGAGTAGTATTTATTGCATTTGCCAAGGAGTGACCTCTTCCAATGAAATGGTGTGCTTATTAGTTTTTTGTTGCTAAGTTTGCTTCATTTAATTAGCTATAGACTCAAAATTGTCTTTTCACCTAGGTACATGCGCTTAGCACCGTCTCTTCCTTGGGTCACCAAACTATTTTATCTCTTCTTGATTAACTTGCCACATCAGAATTTATGCCTATGTGGCAAGCTTAGCACCTATAGGAGCAAGTAAGTACAATAGTGCGCTTTACATGGCTTTTTGCATGTGTGGAGGAAAGAGAGGCAATGAAAAAGTGGAGAAGTGGGCTCTCATGCAAGAGCTAGACTCTACTACATGGTGGAGCATTGGGAGAGGCACCTGTATGGAGGTGGTCAGGAATCGGGAGACTCACGCCGGTCCTAGCGCCGCAGTTAAAATGATAATGACAAGTCAAATAATGGGGCCCCACCTGTCCAGCAGTAACTCACTGTCAAATAACACAGCCCTACGTTTGCAGTAGCCTACTCCCTCATCTTCTCGCGTCTCTGTCGAACCGACTAGGCAGAACTGCCCTGCCTACCGCACAGGAAAAGCCTTGCCCTCGACTTTTAAATAGTACAGTATACTAATTTTGTATGCATGGATTGCTCCATGGAGCAAAGCCTCTAGAAAACGGTGGTACACATGTACGGAGTATACAGCACGCCCGTCGCGTTCGCGTTGCACCCCAGACAGTTGGTAGGTCTGGCATGCTACTCTCTGAATGGAACGCATGTCATATTGTGTTTGCACACACATGTGGGACCGCAATTGACAACCGACCATAGGCACACTCCCCGACCCCGCAAGTCGGGTGACTTAATAGAAGAGGGAGATGAGAGAGAGTACTAGAGAAGTGTTGTACTACGTTGGTGCATGGACGATCCATGCAAGACACGGAAGATCAGTTCGTCCATGCATGTGACCAGACTCCAGCAGACACGCCAGGATTGGCTATCATCTACATATCGTGTAGGCTATGTTGTACATGGTTGTAGTTGTGGTGAGAAATCTAAAAAAAGGTTTCTTGTCATCTTGCAAAATTAGGTGTCATGTGCTTCGGATCACTGCGAGGGTTAAACAGCGACAACTAAGTTGGGCTAGTCATTGGGACACATGCACGAAAACTACTCGGCTGCCATCTAGGTCAAGCTGACTATGTTAATTAGGACATCTATTGACGGGCCCCTTTTCTACGAGTTTAAATTTAATTTGAGCTTTGTTCCTCGTCTAGTTTGTCCGTCAGGATTCATGTTGTCTCCTTTGGGAAGTGAGGTTATGATTTCTTGTCATATGGCATTTTTTTCATGTTATACATTATAATTCGGCGCTTCAGATCAAAATGACGACAACTGCGCCTCCGGGCCACGAGCATGAAGACTTCTCGACAGTCATTGACGAGGTCAAGCCGGCTCCGGTAGACAAAACAAAACTAGTACTCCACTATATAGGCAGGAGCCTCCGCGCTTGCTTGCTAGTGTTGCTCTCTTCACACTGTCTCGTCCTCTCTAGATCTAAACACGACAGTGGTGGCCACTCTCTCTCTCTCTCTCTCTCTCTCTCTCTCTCTCTCTCTCTCTCTCTGCTCACCGCTGGTCACAGATCTAGCCGGATCCTCTCCATCGGGGAAGGTGAGAAGGTGCAACGTTCACTCGATCGTCCTCGGAGATGGCTCTTACCCACTGCTGGCGCGTCCCGATCAGCCTGCCTTGCCGTTCTCTCCCAAGCACCGCTGGTGAGGGAGGGCCTCTGACCCCTTCTTCCTCGCTGCCGTAGTGTGGGCAGATCCGGCCTCCCGTCGCCCACCTAGCGACATCTCGGTGACCACCAGGTATAACTTCCTTTGAAACCGGCCTTTCTCTACTTCGCGATCTCTTGATGTCACTGCATTTGTATCTTTTACTATTTCGCAGGCCCCCTCGTAGATAGGATCGATCGGCTGCTCGAAAACCACCTATTTTTTTACGTTTAAGAGGTAAAACTAGTTCATGCACTCGAATCTAGTACTACTTGGTTCAAACAAGGAACAAGGGGGGGGGGGGTGGGGGAGGATTTGTTACCTGAATCTAGGAATTGGTCGAAAGAGGAAATAATGGGGGCGAAAAGTAGTAGAGACTGGCTATCCAACCGGTCTCTAG
>NC_057795.1:80191757-80199757 GCF_018294505.1 Triticum aestivum | reverse complement strand
GGCCTTTCTCTACTTCGCGATCTCTTGATGTCACTGCATTTGTATCTTTTACTATTTCGCAGGCCCCCTCGTAGATAGGATCGATCGGCTGCTCGAAAACCACCTATTTTTTTACGTTTAAGAGGTAAAACTAGTTCATGCACTCGAATCTAGTACTACTTGGTTCAAACAAGGAACAAAGGGGGTGGGGGTGGGGGAGGATTTGTTACCTGAATCTAGGAATTGGTCGAAAGAGGAAATAATGGGGGCGAAAAGTAGTAGAGACTGGCTATCCAACCGGTCTCTAGGTCTAATAGGGAAATAAATGGATATGCAGTACAAACTCAATATAAACCTGATCTATTGGTTGAAAAAGGAAAGAAAGTGGGGACTGGGGGACAAGTCAACAGAGTAAGTCCAGCACTAGATTTGCTAGCCTCACATACCGAACAAAAATGGGACCAACCCAGATATCCTGTTCTGATGTTTGTTGCCCTGAGCCACTCTTATGTAATGCCACTGGTAAAATGTAGCAGTCGCACTGTTAAAAGTAAGGACACGTTAAACCAATGTTGTTTTCAATGTAATGCCTCCAGTAATATGAATCAATGGCACTTTTTACATGTCCTGCTAAATTTCCCATTAAGATAAGTTGGTTCTTTTTGTTACAAATGCAACTGTCCTGGTCCGCCTACTCTCCCGTGCCCAAAGTAATGTAGTATTTAACGGTTGTCATAGTTAATCCTAATGCCCACAATAATATCTAGCAATGCCTCTGCTTTAGAAATTGCTACTGTCCTTGTAGGATTACCATTCAGATAAGCAACATGCTTCTTTTCATTTGATGGATATTTCATCACTTGTTAGTCACCCTCCTTTCCACCTTTTTTGTGCAAACAGAGATATACATTTCACGCTCGATCTTAGTTGAATTGCACAAATGATATCCAAATTATAGTTGAACATTCCAGGAGCTTCACAACCAACCTTGATGTTGCTCAATTTTACTGCAACTAATGAAGAAGAAGCTCTGTGGGTTTTGTTTTCTGATGGAAATGGAACCGGGGCTGGAGCCCTTTTCTTAAAAAAATGAATAAGAAACTGCTAGCTCACGGGACATTGCTTCATTTTACGTGAACTGCACCAAAAGGTCCCATGAATTGAATCATCCATGTTGGTGACTGAAAGAGCCAGCTTCAGCATCCCAGTCTAAGCACCCCCGGCCTCCATCCTTGCGACGCACGGTACACCTCGTTTGCCACCTGCTCGACCCTAGTGTCACTAATAAAATGAAGTAATAATACAGTTAAAATAAAGCGAGTGTCCTCTCTATCATTTCATTTCCAATGTAGATAAAGAAAGTGCTTCTCTTTGTTAATGTATGTTTCATCAACTAGTCCCATTGTTAATGTTTAAGCATTTCTGCAAACTGGGGTGCTTAATTTTAGTTGATCTGTACAAAAATAGAGATCTGAATGTCTCAAGGCGCCTCCTTGTACTACCATTGTACACTGATGTTCATCACTGGTAGAAGGTGTATCTGGGAGACTTGGGATGATTTCCAGTATGAGGCGTACCGTATGAGGCGTCGCAGGGCCCATCTCGCCCTCGCAGCATGGCATACTATGATACTATTGCAATATTTTTCTTCTATTTATATTGTGTGTTTCATCAACTAGTGCCACTATAATGTAATCACACTTTTTCATTATCTGCGCAAACAGGGTTATTCAGCTACATTTTGGTGGAACTACACAAATGTACGTATGGAACAGGCATATATGCAGAGTGCGAGGTGTGCCAAGTAAAAATTACCGACACCAACCATGCTGCATGCACGCATTGGCATCCACCACCACCAGTGGGATGTGTAGCGCTCTCTGTGGACGGATCTTTCTCGGCAGCAAGTCTTCTAACCAAATACTAGTAGCTTATATTGGCAGTTTTCAAGGGAGTACTCTTTTCTGAAAGAAGCACCAACCTATTTTTATTTATTTGTACACTATGTGACAACTTTGACCCAAAGGTCCAGAGCTATTTTAGGGTGATTGGTGGTGTAGTACTCGGAGGCTGATTGTAAGCATGAATTTCATTAGCTGTCACACTGATTGTAAGCATGAGCAGGTGGAAGATTAGGTTAGTGCGAAGCTTACCTTAAACCCTACCGCCGCCGTTGAAACGAGGCGAGCGTCAAGGGAACCGTGGAGAACAGCGGGGAAGCCACATCGCGCCATCCGGCCTCCTCTTGTGGTGGGAGAATGAATACTCCTGTGGCTCTGGCTGGCTCTGCACCCTCACGAACGGCACACCATACACAATCGATTCGTTATCCTCCGGGTGCTCGACCTTCGACCTGTACGCCCACCACCTCTGCTTGACTGTCGCCTCGGGCGGATCTGTCTGCTCCATCGCCCAGAGGAGATACTCGATGAACTCGGAGGGCTGCGGCGTGACTGTCATCGAGGAGTACATGTACATCGCCGCCCTCATCACCGTCGTCTCGCTCTTTCGCGTACATTGCCACATGGCCCGCACCATCCTCGAAATCTCCCACTCATTGTCAAACCAAGTAAGGATCTCCTTCAACCTGGCTAACTTTGCCTGGTCGCCGTCGGTGATCTTCCTGATTCGCTGCTGCATGCTCTCCATAGATGTCCTTCTGAGTGGTCCGGTGCTAGCTTTGGAAGATGGGAGGAGATACGATGGTCTTGCAATAGAGAAGATGGAGAGGCGAGACGGTGGTTTTGGAATGGAGATGATGGAGAGGAGAGGAGGTGGTTTTGCAATGGAGAAGATCAGAAGAGGGAGAGGCGAGACGGTGGTTTTGGAATGGAGATGATGGAGAGGAGAGGAGGTGGTTTTGCAATGGACAAGAGGGAGAGGAGCGTGCGGCAGCGATTTAGGATTGGACGAGAGGGCCAGCGCGCTGTAACTGGATCAAAATCAAAATCAATTTACCCTTCAATTAAGAAAGTGACCCCACATTAACTAGTCTCCCTTTTATTCTGGGTCATAATTGACCATGATTTTCACACATAAAATATATGTTATACGTTGCAAAATAATATAATTTGAAAGTACATTCAGATACGAACCAAACGATAAAATTTTTGGTCACATGCATTCACATTTTGCTTGTCAAATACAGTACGTGGTCAAACTTTGACCCAAAATACGCAAAACAACAAAAAAATACTTCCAAGACCAGCGCCACTCTTCCGCTCTTCTCCTCTTAAACCACCTCCGCTCCTCTCTTGTTCCAATCTAAATCTAGCGCCGCTCCTCTCCTGTTCCATTTCAAAACTACCACCCCTCCTCTCATGTTCCTGTCCAAAACCAGCATCGCTCCTCTCCTGTTGTAATCCAAAACGAGTGCTGCTCCTCTCCTCTTCCATTCAAAAACCACCGCCGGCGAGTGAAGGTGTTGTGGAGAAGTAGATCGATGGAGGAGTACAACCGATACGTGAGGATCGCAGATGGCGACCCTGTGAAGCTAGCTAGGATGTTGGAGATACAGTCTTCGTTTGACAACAAGGACGAACTAGCGGCGATGGCGACATCCATGGCCAAATATCTGCAACAGAGCGAAAAGGCGGCGATACTCCCGGAGGGAGTCATGCGGGAGTACATAGAGCTGCTCCTCTGGGCCATGGAGCAAACATATTCACTGAATCCGATCGTGAGGGAGCTGTGGTGGGAGTATCGATCCCAGATGGAGCATCCACCAGAGATTGAAGGATGGAGCATCTACAGGGTGCCGTTTGTGAGGGTGTCCTGCCAGAGCGAGCCGGTGGAGTCTTCGTCGACCGAACCCAACTGCAAGAGGAGAAAAGCAGTTGGCCCGATGATGCTTCCCGGCCATCCTCTCCCTCGCCGTTCACATCATCTCACGGGGGCGGCTGTCTCCCGCCGAGGAATAGGAGGGGACTGCCCCCCCAGCCCAATAGTCGGGCAGGTTGTGAATTGTTAGGAGGAGCTTAGGGTTGTCAGTATTTGCCGGTTGTGAATTGTGTTTTGTGTTGGGTATTTTGAGAGTACATTCAGATATGAATGTCTTTTGAATTTCAAATTTGCAGTATTGAGCATATGAAGTATTTTATGAATTCTAGATATCTATTTTTAGCACTTAAAAAATGTAGTTTCATAGGAGTATAAAAGTGTAGACAATGTGAATCTCAGAGAAGAAACTGCAAGTTTCAGTTTCAGATAAGAAACTACAAGTTCAGTTTTAGATAAGAAACTGCAACTTTCAGATGCAGAGCATTTACATTAACACGGCCTTTTCAAACAGGGTTAACATCATGTTGGAAGTTTTATTCATGGTCGAAAATGGAACTACCAGCCAGTTAACATCATGCTGATCAACATTCATGTATAGCGCATCTTCATATGATGCACAGTCAAAATGCCCACACAATGTCGAGTGTGCAAAACACAGAGAAAACGAGGGATGAAGTTTTGGCAAGTGTTGGACGTGGTGTGCGTAGATGACAATGGGGACCCACATGTCAATAAAGGCAGAGGCAAAAAATTTGGAGATATTTTCCTTGCACAGGTGGAATCGAACCCGGGCGGAATAGCTGTCACCACTAGGCTAGTTCAGTAGTTTCGTTTACGGCACTTCCTCGGGTGGTCGGATCCCCTCCTGCGCCTTTGTGCGCTCACCGCGAAGCCGCTGTCTGCCATTGTGAACATGCTGAACAAACGAGAGGAATCTGGGGCCTCATCGAAACAATACTTCCTCCTAATGCTATACTGACATTGGGGCCCACGGGTTTGTCAACATAGTTACATTTTTTTAGGTGCTTCAACATAGTTACTATAGGAGATAAATTCACAACGAAGGCCGGGAGCTGGCAGGTGTCATTTATTATCACTGGGGCAGCAAGTATCAGATGGGTTTTCGGCTGCCCTGTCTAGGCTTTCATTTTTAACATGCGCAGCCCACGACCTCGGATGGGAAGTCCATAGGCCTGTTTGTATTTTCTTGAGGGCCATAATGTATCGACCGGCCTATGGACCTTCCCATCCGAGGTTTTATTTTTCCTAAAACATCGGCAGCCCAATTTATGTATTTTTATGAAGAAAACGCAGAGGTCTGTTCTATTTTTTTATATAAGAATAGGAACGCCAGGTCCAACTTATGTATCCCTTCTAACTATATTATATATATTTAATTTTTTTATATGTTATTATATATTATTTTTATTGTCATCATATATTTAACACATACTTACATATGTAAGAAAACAATATCCCACATCTTATTACCTTATAAAAATAATTTCTTAACAATAAAATCCTGGATTATTTTGGCACGAAAATCCTAGTGATTGTGTACAAAAGCTTGGCAAGATTTAAGGACAAATGTAATAATATCACTTATTATTTAAATATATTTATAACAAAATGCTCAGCCCCTTTTTATTTCTTGATAACATTGCTAGCCGAACCCAACATTATAATTAGAATCAGCCCTGTAAAATCGTGTATTTCAAGAAAGTGCAAATGGCCTGTAATTTTTTAGGAAATAAAATAAATGGGCCGCATGGATGCTACATTATTTGTTCAACTAGCCCAACTAATGGACTGTAATTAAAAAAATATCAAATTGACTATAAATTCTACCGCGCAAAAAAGACTATAAATTCTCGAAAAAATGGGTTGAATACGTGCCACATTGTTGGAGGCTGGAATGTGGGCCAATAGGTCGAAGCCAATGCAAGTCCTTGTCAATTTAGTCAACAAATGATTCTGACATGTTAGCCGTTGGATTTACATCCAACAACCGACATCCATATTCAATCTCTCGTCTTCTTCCTCCAGCGCCGCTGGGACCACCTCGCGCCTCCTGCTGCTAGCAGCTCTACTTAGCACGCTTCGCTATGAAGCGCTACTCCACCGTTGGCCAGGCCATCCCTCCACCCCTCCACACCGCACTGGAACCAGTTAACCCTCGTACACCTCTCCGTCTGTGACTCCACTCCCGCGTCTTCCCATCCCCGGCTCTTTGCTATCCGGGGCCTCACCGTCGTCCACCACCTTTGATGTGCTCGGCGCAGCGTGTCCAACATCGTCAACGAACAACACCATCGGAAGTAGACTGTGCGTGGAGAGGCTGACAGCTAGGTCCGCGGCTGTACACAAGGAAATGCCTCCTTATTACGCGCAAAATAATGATTCCTCCACCTGACATCTGGGACCCACCGGAAGGGCCTCTGTATTTCACGAAAAAAACATGCCCCCCGCTGACAGGTCGGACCCACCAGCTATCTTCGCACGCAAGGAAGTGCCTCCTTATTACGCACAAAAAAATGAATACTCCCCCTGCCAACTGGAACCCAGCATAGTGGGAGGCTAACTTGTGGGCCTACCAAGTTGACGGGGACGGAGGGCTTTGTCAACTTAGTCAATATGAACGATTCTAGCTCCTGTTACCGTACGATGTTCATCCAACGGCGGTAGTGCTTCTTCAACCTCTAGTCTTCTTGCTCCAGCCACCCAAACCAGCGCCGGTTGTGCCGCGTGCTCCTGCCTCCCTTGGCCGGCTATGATGCCGCGGAGGCCTCACCGCCCCGTACTACTCCCACCGCTGGCCAGGCCATCCCTCTACTCACCCACACCCCCTATTATTATGCGGCGATGGCAGCCTCACACCGCAGCCGAACCAGTGAACCCTCGTACTCCTCTCTACGCGGGCTTCCACTGCTGTGTCTTCCCCGACTTCGCGTCGTCCCCTTCCTAGGCCTTGCCATCGTCCACTGCCTTGGTGCTCTCCGTGCAGCGTGGTCAACGGGTCAAGGAATGACATCCATCGGAGTACTGTATGTGGAGAGGCTGACAGCTGGGTCCACGGCGGCCGCAAGAAAGTGCTTCCTTATTATGCGCAAAATAATTATTCCTCCACCTGACAGCAGGGACCCACCGGACGGGCCACCGAATTTCGCAAAAAAATGATTCGCCCCTGACTGCTGGGACCCACCAGCTACATCTTCGCACACAAGGAAGTGCGCCCGGGCAACAAAAAAATGATTTGCCCCCTGACTGCTGGGACCCACCAGCTACATCTTCGCACGCAAGGAAGTGCCTGATAGTCGGGACCCACCAGGTCGAAGCGTACGTAGTGTTGTCATTTTGGTCGCGAACGTGTACGTACATACTGGTCGAGGTAGAGGCGCACATGTGTCGTAGTAGAGGCGCGCCCATGTCGTAGTAGAGGCGCGCACGTGTCATGTACAGGTACGTACAACGGCCAGGGTGCAAGAAAGTAAATACGGCCACGTACATACATATGGGCGGGGTCTCGAATGCCTACTCGCACATACGTACGGCCAGGGCTCGTGTACATGGCTGGGTCGGAACGGAGAAACTGCATCATCGTCGTGTTCATGGGGAGGCAACGGAATGCGTCGTGTTCCTCGGGAGGTAAACGGAATGCGTCGTGTTCATCGGGAGGCAACAGAACGCGTGGGAGCCAACCAACTTGGACAGAACAGGTGATGGAAACGAGGCCTGGCGTACCGCAGAACGGAGGAAACGGCCTTGTGTTCGACCAGCCACGTTTGAAACGGGATCATGTTCATCGGGAGGGGTCTGGCGTACCGCAAAACGGACGAAACGGACTTGTGTTGGAGCGCTACGATCGAAACAGGGGTCCTGTTCATCGGGAGGGGTGTGGCGTACCGCAAAACGGGACTCGACGGGATACTGTTCATCTGCACCGTCGACCTCCTCCAGCCTCCACGGGCTACTATTCATCCACCGTCGACCTCATCCAGCCTCCACGGGCTCCTGTTCATCCAGCCTCCACCGCGCGCTACTCCATCGGCTACTGTTCAACCACTCACCCTCCACGGGGTCCTGTTCAACCACCCCTCCACAGGCTACTGTTAATCCACCCCTCCACTGTCTACTATTCATCCAGCCCTCCACGGGGTCGTCCTGTTCATCCAGCCCTCCAGGGGGTCCTATTCATCCAGCCCCAACCGGCTCGATTTATCGGGGTTCTGTTCATCTAGAGG